>NC_084592.1:32704918-32739918 GCF_033807715.1 Cololabis saira
CATCAGACCACAATAGAACCAAACAATGACTTCATGATTCCCTCCTCTGGGTCATTATACATCTTTCACTCGTTTACCAAGCCTATAGCCTTCAGGGGGGCGATGGCGGATCATTAAAATTCAGCATATTGATTTGAAAAGGGTTTTACATGAGATGCCCTTCCTGACCAAAGCCTCACATTTAACCGGGCAGGATGGGAACACCAACTCGCGACCCTTTAGTGGCTGGATTTTTGCAAAGTGGGGTTTCGAGTCGAGCATACTTTGGCACTTGATGGGACTAGGGATCGATCTTGCAACTAGTAATATTGACTAACAATACTGCCACTGCCTACATGCACAAGAGGACAGCCGTGAGGGCATCGACGCTTATTTCCAGCTCAATTTTCAGCCTGCTTTCTCTCACAGGGAAACAAACAGTGAGCATGGATGGATGTTCAATATATGTTTAGTGTAGTATGTATATTGTAAATGGTAAACTGTCGTTCTTTACTTATTTATTTTTATATTAGTTTTGAACTTGTGTTGCAGTGTTAAACAATACATTACAAAACATCCCCAGCAAACCTCAAATGAGCATTTCCAGAGGGTACGTGTATGGAATGGCTGGAAGATAAGCATGAAAAACAAAGAAAGAAAGGTGTGACCTTTCAGAAGAACGTTCAACATTTTGGAGAGTTATTAGACAGTTAGAATGTTATTTGCTCTCTTTTTTAATCTCACGTCTGAGAGTGAGGCATGGAAGTGGGCCGGAGGGGTGATCACATACGCCTCATCCCTTACGTTTTTATTCAGACAATTAAAATCCAGGACCAAATAATTCAATGTTTGTCACAAGAACAAAAAGACAAAAATCCCTTCTTTAATGGTAACGCACAGTAAAAGAAGCCGAAAAAGAAGACAGTCTTCGCAGAGGAGTTTACTTACACACTCCCACACTCGCACACACAGTCTGAGGTTATGCAGTGTGTAATAAATCAAAGATGTGAGCGTGTGGGGGGGATGATCTTCTCACGTCCTCTTGACTCAACCACACACAAACGCATGCACGCACACACGCACACGCACACACACACACACACACACACACACACACACACACACACACACACACACACACACACACACACAGCAGCGGCAGGAACTTTAATCCTTTATGCGCAGAATGCAAATATAAACACACTCCATCAGCCCTTGATGCACAAACACACACATATCGCGCTACATCGAGCTCGATCTCTAACACATTATTCCTCGTCCTTACACATAACCCTGCTCACACACACACACACACAAAAACACACACAAAAACAGATAAAAGGAAATTGAACGCAAGTGCACATGGCCACAAGCACTTTTTTTGTCTCTTGACATCAAGACTTCCTATCTGTGTCTATCTGACAGTGTCAGGTCTCCCCCGCCCCCCCTTCTCTCCCTCTCCAGCAGTCATCTCTCCACAGGAAAATACAGCTGGGCTTCTGCTTTTCTCCCTCTCCATTCACTTTCTCTCCTCTCTTCGACATCTCTATCTCCCTCTCTGTTGCGCTGCTGTAATGAAATACCGCTGTAAACGTAAGGAGAGAAAAAACTCTCCACCTTCTTTTTCTTCACACAGAGCTTCTGTCTCGAACACTCTTTCCGTTATGTTACATCAGTGCCGATAACGCAACATTATATGTTTATTACAGGGAGCAGGGAGCCTTATTTAACAGAGCCACAGGCCCTGTAATTACTTGCTTGGATACGCATTTATAGGTGTTTTGTTTTAGGTGTGTGCGTAAGTCTGTCTGTGTGTGTAAATTCATTATTTTCCTCCATTCCTCAATCCATTAAACATCAGAACTTGTCAGTGAAGTGTGATGGGGGTTTGAAAGGGGCACAAATATGGATGAAGGGTGTCTCTGACTTGCTGGAACAGGAGTGAGCCTGCTGGGCCAGCAGGGAATTGAACCCATGACCCAACGGGCGAGCTGCACAAAGTCGGCCCCGGTGACCTCATGTCCCTACAAAGGCCTTCACAGTAGAAAGCATGACCACCTAAATGATGGAAAAATGCCTAAAGGCCCTACAAGAATTAATAGGATTGTGGCAGCAGACTGTAATTACGAGTGTGTGTCAGTGTGTGTCGACGTGTAAAAGTGTAATTATGAGGTCTCACTCTGAGGAGTTGGGGGCTGGCGGGTGCTTTCAGATTTCCCCTGGTGCCTACTGAAACATTTCCTCATGCAGACGCATGTAGACACACTTACACACACACATACGTACTTTTACAAGTGTACATACTGTACTGAAGATTTGTGCACTTTGTGTGAGTGTATCCTTGTGGCTGTCCTTTAACAGCTCTTAAACATTTTTGTGTGTGTGTGTGCGACAGGGCTCTCTGTGCTGTTCACATGCTATACTTTGATATCAATCTTCTTACTCAATTATCTGCTGTGTTCAGGGTCATGAAACAGAGCTGCAATTCAAGCTTGTGCTTGAGGTACTGTTACACTTCAAAAACATGGCTGTGGAAGAAAAATAGTAATCAAATATTATCTATCATGCATCAGCATTAACATGCTCACTTTAGTCAAATTACAGATTCAGATAAACAGAGTCATTTACTTGGACTCCTTTCTTTGCAGTCAGGAATTGGGTTTACAGACCAATGCACAGTCTGCCATTATAGGCCACATTTAGCTTGTTAGCATTGAGAGTTTCCGGCTGACTTTTTAAACAACAACCCAACACAACAGATAAAGCTTTGATGGAGTTGGTGGCAGCATATTGGAAAAATGGTAAATGGTGACTCAAACAGACTTACAAGGCATTATATATCTCACACCCTGAATACTTTTATTTTCTTATCTGCATCGCTCTGCATTCGCTTCTTTATGGATGTAAACTATATACTGTAAAACATATGGGCTCAAATTAATGCCATAAGTATTTTGTATCTGTAAATAAACTTTGTACTTGTAGAAATATTTTGTGCGTGTGCAAAAAATATTTGTACTTGCAAAAAATATTTGTACTTGTAAAAATATTTTGTGCGTGTGAAAAAAATATTTGTACTTGCAAAACATATTTGTACTTCTAGATACAAAGCTACAAACTTTTTACAAAGCTACAAACTTTTTTTACGAAAGCTACAAACTTTTTTTCAAAAGCTACAAACTTTTTTTACAAAGCTACAAACTTTTTTTTACAACTACGAGTTATGGCAGTGTTTTGATGTGCCAAAACTAACAGCCAATCAGCGATCTTTGGCACGGGTTTCAAAGCGTTTCTCGATAGCCAATCAACACATTGCATCGCCTACTGACGTCGCCGCCATATTGGATGTGGCAAGACTGGGCTGCAAACTAATACAAGTAAATGGACTTATTTTCATAAAGCGCCTTTCTACAAAGAAATGTACGTTTTACGTCTCATTTATTCATTCACACGCGCACTAGTATACTTGGGAAACAATTAGGCACCAAATATAATATATATAATATATATAAGAGGAAAAAACAACAATTTATTTGATATTCATTCAGTCATTCGCCTTTATTTAACCAGGCAGGTCATTAAGAACATTCTCATTTACAATGACGGCCTGGCAAGAGACAAGCACCACTTGGGGGGGGAAAGCAAGTGGTTTAGGGAGTAAAACACAGTAAAATTGTAGCTCTACAAAGGTAGAAAACCATTAGGTAGCATTTTTTGGCAAAGCAGCAGAAATTGGCAGAACACCGGAAGTTAGATGGTTGACAATGGTTGAAAACTCTGGGATGGACCTGTGGCAGATATAGAGTTTAAAGGTATTGTGACATCATTTTTAACATGCTTTTAACACTATTAAAAGTCTTGGCCAACATCCCTCAAATGTGTCTAAAAGAGTGTAACAAGAAAAACTTCACTCTTAGTACTCTTTTCCTGGCTTTTTATTACAGTGTTTTTTTGCGCCGTGAAAAATGCTTCCTTTCCCCCCTTTCCTGTCAATCATTGCTCCGCTCCTCCTCCAAACCTCCTCCTCCTCCAGCCATACGCTCACAGCGGCGTCGGAGCGACAGGCGAAGCATGCACGGAAGAGCAGCAGGGAGAACCACAGCAAACAATCATAAAAATAAAGGCATGCAAGCAGCACTGTCCCCTTATCTTAAGTCCAGTCAGTGGCCGCGGGTCTTCTTAGCAGTTTTCCTCCGGTGATTGGAACAAAAGACGCTCTAAACAGCTCCGTGTTAAGCCTCATTTATGGTTCCGCGTTAAATCGACGCAGAGCCTACGCCGTAGGGTTCAGCGTATGGTGCGCGTCGCAGCGTAACCCTACGCCGTAGGCTCTGCGTCGGTGTAACGCGGAACCATAAATCAGCCTTTATGGTGCGCTGGAGAGGAGCGGAGGCAGGGAGCTGGGTGGAGGGGGCGGTGATTTAGCGGATCGTTACGTAACGATCCGCCACCAAACCACATGCGCCGTTTTTGCACAGTTATGCGGAAAATCCCAGAAAGCACACAATACACTGAATGTTAAAGGTTCGTTGTTTTTTGGGTGTAATTGATGTCAAGACACCCAACAAAACACAAAAAATCAAGAAAAATGTGTTTTTCATGTCACAATACCTTTAAGGTTTACATGCAGGGATTAACTCAGCACCAACCATGTTATGCGTTAGTCTGACCATGAGAATTTAAGTGTAGTTGTATTTCAATCTGACTAAGATGTTTACATGCATTTGAAAAGCTTGAGCCTAAATTAAAGTCCACATAAGATCAACACAGAAGCTGTGACGCAGTCCTTAATCTGCGCTGTAAACATTTTACAGCTTGTACGTTTCTGTAAAAAATGTTGGTCTCAATCTCAAACTGCTTATCTACTGTAATTCTGTATTAATCACAGAAATGTGAATTACGTTTTGAAGGGTAATGTGTTACTGTCTTGTTTATTTATACGTTGTTCCACCAGCTGGTTTATTAAACTACTACCAAATATTTTATTACTTTTCTAACTCTGGCTCTGCTTACTGCCCCCAATCGGTTACCGCCGGTACGGCGCGTTCTCCTCGCATACTACGCGAGCGACGTTGCAGTTGGTTGTGAACGCGAACGGACGCAAACGCAGGCTCAAACTAGTGTCCGACCGATCAGCCTTTTTTTCGATTATTTCGATCACCGATTAGGGGGAAATCAAAAAGACCGATAGCCGATATCAGCCGATACGATTATTACCCTTTTTTACCTTTTTGGGAGAAAACAAATTTCAATACAAGAATTTATTTAAATGAATGGTGAGCAATTTATTGCTTTAACTAGGAAGGACAGCAATATTCACTTCGCACGGCTCACACATCAAAAGTGCAAATTATGGAACATCAAACAAAACAAGCAGCATTTCAGTTATTAAAAATAACATTAAGTGAATTTTCTCTTTACATAAAATAAAAAAGCTGCCTATAAAAAATAACAAATTAAGAGGAATAACAGCCTCAATTTTACTCTACCGAACTTTCAATGAGAGAGACTTACTGTATATTGTTCCACTTTGATCATTTAAGAACTATACAGCAGATTTTAAAAATATTTTCAAAAATGTAAATATAAGATATGCACTTTATGCAGCCGATTTTCTTAAAAAAAAAAAAAAAAAAAAATCGAAATTATTTATTTTCAATTTTTTTTGGGGGGGGCCGATACCGATTATTAATAAAATTATGAATATCGAATTCGATAATCGGCCACGGTGGCATTTATTGAATACAGCTGGTATCAAGTGCAGTGTTCCCCTATCCATGTCCTCACGGGCCCCTGCCCTTCATGTTTTAGATGTTCCTCTATGCTAACATACCCTGATTAAAATAATGATTTACCATCAGCTTATCATCAAGGTCTGCACACGTCTGTTAATGATCGTTTCATTTGAATCAGGTATTGGAGCAGGAAGTCATTTGAACTCAGGCCTTTGAAAGCCATCTAAAACAGGCAGGGCAGTGACCCTTGAGGACTTGAGGATTAGGGAACACTGGTATAGAGAATGAAGGCATACACCATCATTGTCTGTGGTTCTTATGATGTTTTCTTGTTTAGATATTTGAGTTTTTATCATCTAGTGTTGGTTTTCCTTTGTTCTTCTCTTTTGTAAAACCCCTGGACTGTGTTTAGTCAGCATTTTCCCTGTGTCTTGCATTCTTGTCCATGTTATCAATGCTTTATTTTGAGTATTTTTTCTTTGGCAACATGGTCATTTTCACTTCCTGATTTACTTTGTCGAAGTTGCTTAGGTTGTATATTCTGTTTAGTTTTACTTCCTGTTTCATATCTAGACTCATAATTGCCACACCTGCATCACACTATTAATGACCTCCCTCTGTATTTTTACTCCAGGATTTGTGGTAGTCGTTGCCACATCTTTGTCTTTGTTTTGGCTTTTCTCTATGCCTGTTTCCGGGCTCCATTTTTATTTTTAGGAATTTTATTTTTATTTATTCCTTTTGGGGACATTTCCTGCTTTAGCAGCACCCTGAGTTGTTTCTTGTTAGAAAGTTAAAAAAGTTATTTTTGTTGTAACATGAACCTGCCTCCACCTGAATGCTTGTACTTGGGTTACTATTCAAGGAATGAACGGATCAGGTTGCTCTCAAAATAATAAACAATATTCTGTTTCCAAAGATCTGCTCATCTGTGTATAGATTCAATCAGAATAGAGGTCGAATAGAGTCTTATGTAATATGTCTTATTTATCTAAAGTGATGGAACCGTCATCAATTTCATACAAATTTGAGTGGACAAATTGGAGTGGATTTTTACACCATGTAGTTTTTGCATATTGTTACATTATAGCGCTGCTATAGGAACTATGTAACTCAGACAATTACCATGTTGAAGCACTAATGTTTTGCCATACATAACTGCCCGGTGCAAAAGTTAAGGTGAACATATCATTCATTGTGTTTCAATGCGCCATGATGAAATTTAAGAGGGCGAGTTGGTTATGATGAAACTGGGCTCCAGTGTGGCTCCTTATCTGGAATAGTTGTAAGTCTAGCTCAGGGGTCGGCAACCCAAAATGTTGAAAGAGCCACATTGGACCAAAAACACAAAAAACAAATATGTCTGGAGCCGCAAAAAATGAAAAGTCTTGTATAACTTAGAATGAAGGAAACACATGCTGCATGTATCTATATTAGTTATAACTGGGGGAAGATTTTTATTTTTAATTATGCACAAGTCAAAATTTCGAGAAAAAAGTCAAAATGTCAAGAAAAAAGTCAAAATGTCGAGATCAATGTTGAAGTACAGTCTCGAGAAAAAATTCGAAATGATGAGATAAAAGTCGAAATGATGAGAAAAAAGCCGAAATGTCGAGAAAAAATTCTAAATTTCCTGAAAAAAGTCGAAATGTTGAGAAAAAAGTCAAAATGTCGAGAAAAAAAGTCGAAATGTCGATAAAAAAAGTCACAATGTCGAGAAAAAAGTCGAAATGTTGAGAAAAAAAGTCAAAATGTCGTGAAAAAAGAAAGGAAAAGAAAAAAAAGAAGGAAAAAAAGGAAAAAAAAGGTCAAACATTTTTGAAAAAGCTCCAGGAGCCACTAGGGAGGCGCTAAAGAGCCGCATGCGGCTCTAGAGCCGCGGGTTGCCGACCCCTGGTCTAGCTGTTAGCTTAGCCTCCCATCAAAGTTCCTGAGAGCACTGTGACCAACCTTTATTGGAGATAAAAAATTGTAAATGTTGTAAATTTAGTACTTTTGTGATTTACAGACAGAGTTCTTACATAACCAGTGCTGCTCCAGTTCAAAACAGGTATATTCCACGTGGGAGTGATGATTGAGAATTTATTTATCGGCTGCTTCACCAGAGTAACAGAGATTTGAATTTTTCATATCAGTAAATTTCAATTAAATGTAATCACATTTCCTTCTCAAGTATCTAATCTCCACCTGTTTAATGAAAGACTCAACCAAAGCCAAAGACAAACCGAAATCATGCCACACATAAACGTCACATGGCTAACAGCGGCGTAAATCATTTATGAAGGCTTTGCTTTTGGATTTGTATCTAGTAGGCATACATTTATAGACTCTACCTAAATATAAGTCAATTCAGCATTTAGAGTATAGTCTGGAGTAATGCCACTGTTTGCTAAACAATAACAAAAAAAAGTCACCCACCAGAAACAGAAACAGAAACCTGCGCGCTAAGACAGTACAAGTTTCATGACTGATTGTCCTGTAATTGCGGATGCATCCCATGTTTCCCTCTCCTCACACACCGGTGGTCTTTATCACCAAATTGTATTCTACATTCAAATAATAAAAAGCTGACCCTTCTGTAAAGACTATAATGCCTTTTTCTACATTATGCATAAGTCACATTTTACAGTGATGTATGAGCTCATTAACTTGTTGCGGTGAATCCTTTCAGAAAGTGTAATTTGTCTAACTGATTATTTGTTAGACATGCAGGGTACTGTCCTCTTGTGTAAGCTGGAAACAATAATGACATTGCTCAATAGAGCACACATAAGTGTCACACCGAAGGTAACCTGTGCATTTAATGAGATAATAAGCAGTGAAACATTACAAGCGTTTACGCATGCTTACTTATAAACATATTGTTATTCCCCTAACAGCTCCTAGAGTTTAGCTTTGCAATGAGAAACCACAGAGAGGAGGCGTGAGGGAATATGTAGCATCCCTGATGTCTTCAACCTCTTAAATTCACTCTTAACAGCTTCTGACTAAAAGACTGTGCAACAACAATCAACTAATGGACTCAACCTGCAGCGCAGCTCAGGTTAGGATGCATTTGTGTGGCTTTGTCTGTCTGCATTTGTTAATCATTCAGTGTTTCCACCAGTGTTTAAAGAAAAGGGAAGATGATGCTATGAAATGTGTAGGCTGAACAGATGCTTCGTTGTACATCTCCAACACACCTGCTGCACTGAAGATCAGTGGAGCTGATGTGTGAAACCAGGGTGCCCGAATCAAGGGGACTTACTGGATGTGGTGTCAAACCACAGGAAAATCACATTTAAATCAATATGCTCACTGCCCAGGAAAGTGAAGAACAGGTGTGCACATGCAGGCTGCCTTGTTGAAAGCCTGCAGGGCCACAGTCAGACAGCCGGACGAGACCAGTACAGACATGCTGAATAATGCAAATGTCCGTGCTGGGCATCCTTTGTGTGTATGTGTGTTGACCGAGTTATAAAATAGTAAAATACCCCCTTCTCCTCTCATTTCATCACACTGGGCCAGACACACAGACACACACACACACGCACACACACTATCTGGGCATATAACCTGCCACTGACAGCTGAATTTAAGCATTTGTTCCTGACAGTACAATACACTGACTGAGGCCCAAAGCAAAACGTGGAATACTCATGAAAGGGCTTTTTTCTCTCTTTGTGTTGCAGGACCACAAAATATCTACACAGACGGACAAAGTGTGACTGCTCTTTGTGGAAAAAGCTACAAAAAGCATTTAACTGTCAACGTTCTACATTTGGATGTTATCAAGCCAAGAAAGCATGGTCGAGTGCCAGCTAAGGTCACTTAATTCTGTAAAGCTGTACTAGTTTCTTAGGCATTCAGGTCCTGGTAATCCTAACAATCTTGAATATATAAAAAGAGACTTCTTTTCTTGGTTCTTTACCTCTCATTCACCTCTCATCTAAAAGGCTTCTTAATATGATTTTGTTTTATATTTGCATACATTTTCCCTGTAATGTATGATAATGGATGGATGGATGGATGGATGGATGGATGGATGGATGGATGGATGGATGGATGGATGGATGGATTGATGGATTTCAACAATATTTTACTCATGAATAAAAGATCTTCAAGGAACATACATCCTAGTTCATGTTTCTCATTCGATCATATATACATGTGTCATCATCATGTTTAATCAGTCGTTCTTTCAATAATCCTTGTAGTGCAATTTTTATTAATGAACAGACATTTCCCATGCAGGCTTGACTTTCCTCCTCTGGGGGTTTAACAACCATCCAGACTTCAATTCAGATGACTAAGACACCTCACATGCTGACAAGGTAATCCATGTTTAGTCGAAAAAATTACCTAAATACCCCAAAAAATGAAGGGGGGGTTCAGTGATTCATATTTGATTTGAATATTTGATTTGAAAGACCTACACGGATTAATCATTAAATACAAAATAAGCCTAAACTCCCAATCTGAAATCTGAAATTTCAAAGATTAGTGTAAAATGTATTTTTTGATTTAAATCACTGATTTGATGCACATATGTGGATAAAGAAGATATGACATGCATTACAAAATACACTAGTAATAAATCACATTGACAATCCTCAAGAACACAAGGGACGTGTTTAACACCTCGGCAGTGTGTCCTGCTGACAGACCTTACTTTGAAACGTTTGAAACTGATTTTTGGTGTGAAGTGATGCTATGAAAATAAAAATGAATGTTGAAGTTGAAAGGCACAAAACAGTGATTTTATTCTAGTACATCTTTATGAATTAACTTTTCAGTTTCTGTTTTTACCATTTCACATAAATGCAAGTATCTCAGTAACCAAATGGCACACACACCTTCTCTGCCCCCCTCGTTTTTGACCTCATCCTCCTTTCTGCCTTTCCCTCACCTTGCAGCCGTCTTCCATCTCCTCTGTCATTTTATTTTCTTTCTCCTTCCTGACATCCTTTCAGTCTGTGTTGCTGAGACCTCGAAGGGATTTGTGGTCAACACCCTTGTCTGGTATTCTCATTATTCCCCCTTTCCTTCTCGCCTCAATTCATCCATCCATCTCTCTCTCCTTTACTCTGTGATTCCCCTATGAACACCTCCCCCCATCAGCCTCTTTCTTTCCTTCACTTATTCCCATATAAACCTTGCTTTTTCCCTGTGGCTTCAATCTCGCTTCCTCTCTCTGCATCACTCAATTTATTCCACTATCAGTTGAATGCTCGGCTGTTTAACCTTTTACTTGTATCTTGTTCTTTTATTTAATTGCAAATTGTTTCCAAATTTTACCCTAAGTTCCTCTCATTCCTCCCCCCTCATTCCATTTTCTCCTCCTCCATCTCCCCTCCCTCTCATAGATTGAAGTGGGAATACGAGGCTCTGGTCTTGGATGGCGTCCAGTGTTGCAATGACCACATACACGTTTGCTATCAAACTACAGAAAGTGAGTCAACATAATTCTCAACTCAAGAATTTACAGTTGGTCACTGAAAATGAACAATTTTCTCCTAGTGTCTCTTTTAACCAGGTGCAAGGGCACTTTTATTGCTCTGAAGGTTTCACTGGTTTAAAAAAATAATTAAAATAACTACTTTTTCCCATTCTGTTTAATGAGATTTAGCAAGAGCAGTCAAATTATGTGATGCTATCTACCTTTATATGGGCAGTAGGGATGGGCGGTATGGACTAAAAAATGTATCATGATTATTTCTGGCATTTATCCCGATAACGATAAAAATGACGATAAAAAAATACCAATTCAACTCCACCTTTGTAACTATGAATCTATCTCGCTCTCAGATCCGCCATGTTTGTCATCAACGGGAATTTATCTTTCTTTCCTTCCTTCCTTCCTTCCTTCCTTCCTTCCTTCCTTCCTTCCTTCCTTCCTTCCTTCCTTCCTTCCTTCCTTCCTTCCTTCCTTCCTTCCTTCCTTCCTTCCTTCCTTCCTTCCTTCCTTCCTTTTTCCCTTCCTTCCTCCTTTCCTCCTGCTCTTTCCTTCCTTCTCCTTTCCTCCTGCTCTTTCCTTCCTTCTCCCTTCCTTCCTCCTTTCCTTGTTTTCTCCCTTCCTTCCTTCCTTCCTTCCTTCCTTCCTTCCTTCCTTCCTTCCTTCCTTCCTTCCTTCCTTCCTTCCTTCCTTCCTTCCTTCTTTTTTCTCTTCCTTCCTCCTTTCCTCCTGCTCTTTCCTTCCTTCTTCCCTTCCTCTTTTCTCCCTTCTTTCCTTCTTTCCTTGTTTTCTCCCTTCCTTCCTTCCTTCCTTCTTTTCTCCCTTCCTTCCTCCTTTCCTTGTTTCTCCCTTCCTTCTCCCCTTTCTTTCCTTCCTTCCTTCTCCCCTTTCTTTCCTTCCTTCCTTCCTTCCTTCCTTCCTTCCTTCCTTCCTTCCTTCCTTCCTTCCTTCCTTCCTTCCTTCCTTCCTTCCTTCCTTCCTTCCTTCCTTCCTTCCTTCCTTCCTTCCTTCCTTCCTTCCAAAAATCAGCTTTACACAAAAACATCATCAACAGGAATGTATCGTTTTTACCGCGACATGACAAATTCTTATCGTGAGGAATTTTTTGACGGTACATCATGAACGGTAAAATATCGCCCATTCCTAATGGGCAGCAATAACTCCATTACATTCTGATTAATATGATTACATTAGTTGTTTTAAAAACAGTTCATCTTAAGCCACTGTTACAGGTTTACCTTAACACTACAATTTGCAAGCCGCAGAGCTTGCAGTCATTATGTGTAAACAATTTGAAGAGGCGTGAAAGAACCATCTCTGATGCAAGAGACCTCACTGCGAGGAAGGGAATACAACACGTCACGGCACAACAAAGGAGTTTTTACACACCTCCAACCCTCTGTACTACTTTTCTGTTTTCATTGTCTGTTCTGAATAAATCATTTCACAAACAGCTTTCACTACTTGTTCATTCCCTCTGTCCATTTTGAATAAACAACTCCTGTTATGCACATGGCCAATGTCGTGTTTCCTGTGTGTGCTTTGTTGACAAAGCGCGGGTTGCAGACCAGGTGGGTGGCAGATTTGTTGCCAGATCGTGTAATGTTTGACCCTCTGCCTCTGATCAAACACGTACAGTGAACACCAAAACAAATTACAAGACTAACAATTAGCCTGAAGAGGATAGCAGCAATGCTCCAACTCTGAAGGTCAGGCAGCACAAAAGCAGCCAAAAAGGGAAGAGACTGAATATTGGCACATCCTCCTACATCCCTATGCCTTGTGTCCAGTGTTTATGTCAAGAATTTTATGTCATAATGACGCTGCTCAAGTGGCAGCTCTGGTCATATTGTCTCTCTATATCTTCCTGTGATTTTCTACAGAGCTTTTCTGTTAAAAACATGACATTCTTGAAAGATTTTTCTATACCAGTTTGACTACTGTTCTGCTTTTTGATCTCCCATGATAACTCTGACACTTTTTAACATTTGTTATGATTTCAGACAGCTCTCCATATGGATTTTAGATGATTCAGACAGAATGAATCAAAGATTTGAGACAGAGCAGAGGGAGTTCATGTCTGTTAACTTACCTGCTGATGCTGCATGTGACTTCACCTGGACAACTGTTGCGAGGCCACAAACACTTCAATGCATTCATGATGCTCTCTGAAGATTTCAGCCAAGCTTTTCTCTCAAATACACTTTCCAGAGTGCCTACATCCAACAGTTGGTTGTCATCCAGAGACTGCTGACATTTTTAAAAAGAGGCTCAAGACTATGGAGCCAAATCAAGGCCAAAAGTTTTGCTAATTTGAAAATAAAATTTGAACCTGAAAATTCTTTTTTACAGTTTCAATTTTATTTTTTTCAGTATCAGATCTTTTTTTCAGTTTCAAATCTTTTTATTTCAGTTTCAAATCTTTTTTTCAGTTTCAAATCTTTTTCTTTTCAGTTTCACGTCTTTTTTTTCAAGTTTCACTTATTTTTTTTTCAGTTTCAATTTTTTTTCAGGTTCAGACTTTTGGCCCCGATCTGGCGTGGGGGGCGTGGCATCAACTGAGAGGGGCGTGGCATCATGAGTGACAGCAGAACAGAAAAGGCGGGGGACGTTCCTCAGTCATGTTGCCTTCAGGAAACGTAGGTTGCAGAAGTTATCAGTAAAGGTATGATTCAACACTGTATATACACCATATTCACGTGATTGGCAGTGGAAAAAACTGATATTAGTGACACATTTCTGTTTAAAAAGCTGTTTTAGACCGTACTTCGTAGTATATGGAAGTGGGAAATGTCAAACTTTAAAGTGTGGCTGTTGAACTGTACAGTCTGGCATAGTTTATTGCTTTTATACTGCGATTGGTGCCAAGTACGGTCTAAAACAGCTTTTTAAACAGAAATGTGTCACTAATATCAGTTTTTTCCACTGCCAATCACGTGAATATGGTGTATTGTTGAATCATACTTCTACTGATAACTTCTGCAACCTTCGTTTCCTGAAGGCAACATGACTGAGTAACGTCCCCCGCCTTCTCTGTTCTGCTGTCACTCATGATGCCACGCCCCTCTCAGTTGATGCCACGCCCCCCACGCCAGATCGGGGCCAAAAGTCTGAACCTGAAAAAAAAATTTGAAACTTGAAAAAAAAGACGTAAAACTGAAAAAAAAAAGATTTGAAACTGAAATAAAAAGATTTGAAACTGAAAAAAAGATCTGATACTGAAAAAAATAAAATTGAAACTGTAAAAAAGAATTTTCAGGTTCAAATTTTATTTTCAAATTAGCAAAACTTTTGGCCTTGATTTGGCTCCATACAAGACCTTCCTTTTTACTTTAGTTTATAGCTGAATTGTATTTATCTTATTTATTTTATTAGTGTGGTTTAGTTTATTGTTATCTAATTATTTCGTATTATTTTAAATATTTATTTGTACATTATTTTATTATGTACTTATTCTTTTATATTAACTTTTTGATTTTTGTTAAGTTTATTTTAATGTTTTTACTTTTTAATAGGTTATCTCCAGTGCTTTTCCTCATGGGGATCTTCCACACCTATGCCTACTCGGCCTGTGCGGTCGTTGCTATGGGGATCGCCCTGGTTGGGGTCGGTTGGGGAGGTATTAATGTGAGGGTGTGTGTGAAAATGACCAGATGTGTGTGTTTAACAATGAGTGTGTGAGTTTTTATATGTTAAATGTTGATTTTATTATGTAAAGCACTTTGCGTTACTCGTGTATGAAAAGTGCTATATAAATAAAGTTTGATTTGATTTGATTTGATCTTCACACTTTTCAAGATTTCTGTATGTGGAAGTCGTCTGATGTCACAAAAAGGCCCAACAAACAATATACAGGGATTCAAGTGTTTACATGTTTAAATTTTACTTGAGCAATGCAACTATTACTGGAATATTTATCCTCATGGGATTCATATTTACTTTGAATGTGACCATATTTATTTGATGTCTGTTTACATTGTAGTTTATTATTAGTATTGTCTTAAACAGGTTAACGCAGTAGTATTGTTGTTCATGTAAGTGCACTGACTGACTGACTGATAGCTACAAAAGAATCCAGAAACTTCTCGGGTTTAGAGGAAACATCATTTGCATTTGTAAGGGTGTTTTATACTTGACCCGCCTGTCAACTTCACTCCTCCACTTCTCTGGTAGAGTTGGTCAATGCTACATGGGAGGAAATCATGTATAAATATTACCTTCTGCTGACAAAGCCCCGTGAGTTAACTGGTATTCCACATGTCCCATCTGGTTCCCAACAGGGCTTTAATGACTTTATCAAATACATTACAGATCACACAAATCAACGTGATGCTGCATGACAGCAGCACCGCCTCGGTGGGCTGGCTCCCAGATGTTTTACTGTACCGTATTTGTGTAGGTGTGTGTGTGTGTGTGTGTGTGTGCGTGTGGGCACGTCTTTAAAATGTTAATATGAAACAAGTAACATACATCTGCACCTAGGTTTTGTTTTGGTATGTGTAGAGTGCACACAAGCGGAACCAAAATGTTTGAGCATCAAAAAGGTGTTTTTTTCTGTTCATGTGGCCACCATTATTTCTTGTTCCCCCTTTCATGCATCTCTCTCATAAAACGCTAATTCAATAATTATTATATTATTATATGAAGAACCCAAACATAAGCGTGCACACACACACATGCACACACGCAAGCACGCACACCCACACACGCACCATGGCCAAGCACATAAGTCATTTGTTTTAAGCAGCATAAGTGTGTCTGTCACTTATGCTGCTGAAAGTCTGTCATTACATGACGACTTTCTCAGAGTCATAAAGTGGAATGAAGGGATAAAAAATGGTGCGCGAAAGGAGGGAACTGAGGAGAGATGGAAAAACTGGTAGGAAAGGGTGAATGCAGATGTGTAAAGCAGGTGTCGACGAAGAGGTTTTAAGAGGGATTGATATATAAATGTCCAGTTCAAAAAAGGAGAGGGTCAGAGTTCAGGAACTGACAACAAAAGTAAGAAATTACAATCACAAAAACACAGAGCACACAATATCACTTATGAACTTAAAGATGATACAGGCCGTCAACATGCCAGCCTAGATGCTGGCCAGCTGCGGGGGGGTGTCAACTGAGAGAGGACATTATCCATGATACTGATCCTCTCTGCATATTCTACTTCTATGTACGGAAGGAGCACCGAAACATGAAGAACACCCTGTTTCGTACATGTAATCCTGAATATTATCTGGTTCTGGTTCAGACTTTTACAACCAGACAATGATACACAGGAGTAGATTTAACAATGTGATTGACAGTTCTGACCTGAACCATCAAATTACTGCACAGACTGACACACTGAGGAGCCAGACGGCTCAGAGGAACTTTAATAGTTGGTTTTAAATGGTGTGTGTGTTTAACCACACACAAACGCACATTAAACAGCGACCACTGGTTTATTCTAGACCCATATTCCTAAAAATGTCCTCTTCTACAAATCTGTTGTTGTCCCCCTTGAAGCAGCTTTCCAGGTTATTTGGATAATCGAGGGGGAAGGGGATTAACAGTGGTGACACCATGAACTAATCTCCAAACACTGGTCATTAATCTGTTGGATTTATTTTCCTCATGCTGAGGCCCAGCGTCTTTGTGCTACAAAAGCATGCTTTTGCTCCTACATGATGGTGAAAATACAACTGATTATAAAGTAAAAATGACCTCAGTCGGCCACCTCATGCAATGATGCGTACAATTGACCAGTGTTGTAGTTAAATATTTATAATCTACTGTCTAAATGTCTGTCTATTCACTTCAGGAGCAACAACACAACCTCCTGTCCGGATCTTTTGAGTTGGAGCCTACAGGTGGATGTTGGAGTTAACAGATTAACAGTGAATTTGACAGTAGATAGAGCAATGAACTTAGATCATATATTTGTAATGGACCACACAGAAGTTGGTTTTAATTCTTTGATCTCCCGCTGGACATCTGCTCTGCTTCAAACACATTTGCTTTACCCAAATAATTCAGGGAAAGTACCACGTTGACATCTCAAGCCCCGTTTCCACTGAGCGGTTCGCTACGGTCCGGTATGGTATTTTGTGTGTTTCCATTATAAATATGTCCCATTAAACCGAACCATGCCATTTTTGGGCCCCCGTTGTTTGGAGGTAAGGGCAGAGCTACTGGCGTTCCACGATACAATATGTTGATTGGCGGACAGACTACCCACGACAAAAGCAAGCGCGAAACCAGCATGAGCGTTTGTAAACACTCTTGGCCGCCCGCAATCTTCTCTCAAACAATGTGGCGTGGACATACAAGTACCAAAAGCGTAACAAAAACAAGCTGCTGGATGACTTCCATTGTTGCTGTTGGTGGCATCTCTAAGGTAGCTTCGCTTTTTTTGTGAGCACCAGGCGAATGCTATACACGTAGTTATCATTCTAAAATGTGCTAACAGTCCATTGAGCTGGTCTTATCTTCGAAGGGACTGAACAAGAAGTTTTGAGGAGTCAAATGCAATTAGGGTTGCCACCCGTCCCGTAAAATACGGAATTGTCCTTTATTTGAGAAAAAAATGTTGCGTCCCGTATTGAACTAATACGGGACACGATTTGTACCGTATTTTCATTAACTTTTACACCATATTCTAGTTGAATTATTGAAATAAATTAACTTTTACACCATATTCTAGTTGAATTATTGAAATAAATTAACTTTTACACCATATTCTAGTTGAATTATTGAAATAAATTAACTTTTACACCATATTCTAGTTGAATTATTGAAATAAATTAACTTTTACACCATATTCTAGTTGAATTATTGAAATAAATTAACTTTTACACCATATTCTAGTTGAATTATTGAAATAAATTAACTTTTACACCATATTCTAGTTGAATTATTGAAATAAATTAACTTTTACACCATATTCTTCACCTGGCTATATTATACATCTGGGCTGATGTGGACATACGTAGCATAGGAGGATATTTCAGTTGCTAGTATGGTTGTCTGTCTGTACAGTCATGCAAGTTCAATGCTATTAAAGCACTTTCAACTTTAAATCAAAGCATTTAGTTTTTTCATATAAAATAAACACATGTTTATTCAGTTTAGAAGTTTTGGGGCTTTTTTTTTGGCTCCTGCGCTGCTGAAATCAGGGCGTCCCTTATTTCTATTTCTGAAAGGTGGCAACCCTAAATACAATTGGAAATTTGATTCTGCAGTCACAGACATTGCCAGCTCTATTATTGAAGCTGTGTACGCATTTGTTTATCCAAAATTCATCATGATAGGCGCTGTATCCACAGGTGCGGCAGCTTTTGTTGCTGTAGTCGTTTGCTGTCACATTGCCAGCATACTGTAGTCATGGCTATGATACCAGAAAATGGCTCTGGAGTCTCACGTTACAAGCCCACACTGATTCTACAAAGTCATTTCTGCATACTGCCTCAAATTAAATGAAATGATCCCGTCCTATAAACTTATCAGCTGTACACATGATTGAAAAGAAAATAAGATTTATAAATTAACTACCTCTGCTGTTTGCTCTATCATCTACCAAATATGTTTCTGTTTTCCACGCTGTTTTATCAATCTACCACTTCTCGGGGAGCTAGCCGTCACTTTCAGTCTTTTGGGATCCACAAAGTACAGATGGTTATTCTGGATCTCCTGTTTCCCCGCAGAACACAATGTATGCATCTGTGAGTGTGTGCATGCATTACTGCTCATTAAGGAATGACAGTTTATAGCACAAAGCTAGACGTGGCGCTCAACCACAGGAGCAACACGTGTGACCACACGGCAGGAGGAAAGCGTCTACGATGGAAATCCCAGCATCAACCGCTGGAATGCTTCTCTGCTTTAATTGCTGTTTCAACCACTAAGACTCTCGATTAAGACTTAATTTTTACCTTGAACCTCCCAGACTGCAGCACGCTTACTGATGACATATCATGCCTCAACACCTCCAGGAGAAAATATCCAGAGACCTGCTCATTCAGTTTAACGTCAGTTCAGCAGAACTTGGACCAGAAAGTAACACAAAGCAGATGTGATGTGAAAAGCAGAATGTAAAGAGCAAATCTAGCTCCGTGCCAAGAGTAAGGTATTGCTTGAAGCTTTGAGATCTGCGTTGGTTCAGGATTGCTTGTAAACCCTTGAGTCAAGCCAGCTGCATTGCAGTTAAACAACTATAATTGTGGAAACTGAAACGTGGGCTCGTGGTCAGCTCCAGCTTAATATATTCCATCTCATATTTCTCTCCCATGATAATACATGTTGGGGCACGTGTGACAATATAAGTTCTCTCTCTTCTACTTCGACTGGTTTCAAGTTCTACCATGCGTGGTTGTACCAACCTTGTGGTTCTTGCCATGTCTGTAGACCATCCAGTCTTCTCCATTAGTGCTGACTTCAAGCTTGAAGGAGGTAACGTAGTAAATCCTCTGAGTTTCCTTTGAGACGGCCCCCTGTGTGGCGATGCCTGTCAGCACCTTCAGAGTAAACAGGTCCACCTGTTGGTTTGGAGAGAGCTTTTTAAGTTTCATGCAAAAGTAAAAACGTTATAAGACGATGAAAATAAATGGAAAAGACCAATACATTTTGTTCTGAAGTTGTTTAGACTTAAAAAACTAAATGAAAAGATAGTGTAGTATAAAAGATAACGTCTAAACCAGGGGTCGGCAACCCGCGGCTCTAGAGCCGCATGCGGCTCTTTAGCGCCGCCCTAGTGGCTCCTGGAGCTTTTTCAAAAATGTTTGACCTTTTTTTTCCTTTTTTTTTTCTTTGTTTCTCTTTTTTTCTTCTTCTTTTTTTCTCTTTTTTTCTTCCTCTTTCCTTTCCTTTTTAATCTTGACATTTCGACTTTTTTCTCAACATTTCGACTTTTTTCTCGACATTTCGACTTTTTTCTCAACATTTCGACTTTTTTCTCGACATTTCGACTTTTTTCTCGAAATTCTGACTGTGTCCTTGACATTTTGACTTTTTTCTCAACATTTTGACTTTTTTCTCAACATTTCGACTTTTTTCTCGACATTTTGACTTTTTTCTCGAGATTTCGACTTTTTTCTCGACATTTCGACTTTTTTCTCGAAATTCTGACTGTGTCCTTGACAGTTTGACTTTTTTCTCAACATTTTGACTTTTTTCTCGAGATTTCGACTTTTTTCTCAACATTTCGACTTTTTTCTCGAGATTTCTACTTTTTTCTCAACATTTCGACTTTTTTCTCGACATTTCGCCTTTCGCCATTTGCCTTCATTCTAATACAAGACTTGATTTTTTGCGGCTCCAGACATATTTGTTTTTTGTGTTTTTGGTCCAATATGGCTCTTTCAACATTTTGGGTTGCCGACCCCTGGTCTAAACTCATCTATTGGAAACATGCTAAAGTGCCACTATTTTAAAGCTTCTTTAGATAAAACCGTCAGACAAATATACCACGTATATGGCACAAGTATACACCATAAGCTATCAGCATCCCTCTCCAGGTTTTAGTATTCTGCTTTCCTCCATTCTTACCTTCATCTTTACGTTTCTATCTCTCGGCAGATCGATAATAATTACCTGAGGCTCATTTTCATTTCCTTCCATACAAATACTGATAATCACCTCCCCATCCTGATTACCGGTGCTAATCTACGTGTCTTGCATCCAGCCGGTGGTTAAGTTTGAACATTTGTTTTACTGATCAGTCCCCAAAATGTGTAAAACATATGGAACAATGAAGCTGCAATGATTAATATATGATATAATACATCAGTGTTTCATGTAATTGCTAAAAGAAAAGAAGGAAAATCCTTTTACACAAATGAGGGGAACAATGATATTAGTTGTTGATCTGATATTACATATCTGTGGGCGGTAAAGATACATGAACTTCTGCGTTCAGTGCCCTTTTGGATACACTTGTTCAGAAAATCCATATTTCCTCTTAAAACTAATACATTGTAATTATCAGACAGGATGAAGGTTTGCTTATTTTCTCAGCAAGAAGGAGTTTCAAATCTCGGGTGTTGCTGGGTCTCCACCCATGAACTGTTCAGTTCAAGTCCTTCCATGGCATCTCATTGCGTTAAAGTCTGGACTCTAACTTGGCAAAACATTCACACTTTTATTTTAGTTTAGTAAGCTGGATACACTGGAATGGGCGACATTTTACCGTTCACGATAAACCGTCATAAAAATTCCCCACGGTAAGAATTTGTCAACTCACGATAAAAACGATAAATTGGGGAAATGAGAAAAAAAGACAGAAAGAAAGAAATGAGCCTGAAAGAAAGAAAGAAGAAAAGAAAGAAAGAAAGAAAGAAAGAAAGAAAGAAAGAAAGAAATGAGCCTGAAGAAGAAAGAAAGAAAGAAAGAAAGAAAGAAAGAAAGAAAGAAAGAAAGAAAGAAAGAAAGAAAGAAAGAAAGAAAGAAATGAGCCTGAAAGAAAGAAAGAAAGAAAGAAATGAGCTTGAAAGAAAGAAAGAAAGAAAGAAAGAAAGAAAGAAATGAGCCTGAAAGAAAGAAAGAAAGAAAGAAAGAAAGAAAGAAAGAAATGAGCCTGAAAGAAAGAAAAAGGAAAGAAAGAAAGAAAGAAAGAAAGAAAGAAAGAAAGAAAGAAAGAAAGAAAGAAGAAGAAAGAAAGAAAGAAAGAAAGAAAGAAAGAAAGAAAGAAAGAAAGAAAGAAAGAAAGAAAGAAAGAAAGAAAGAAAGAAAGAAAGAAAGAAAGAAAGAAAGAAAGAAAGAAAGAAAGAAAGAAAGAAAGAAAGAAAGAAAGAAAGAAAGAAAGAAAGAAAGAAAGAAAGATTCCCTTTGATGACACTTTTTGTATTGGTATTTTTTTTATCGTCATTTTTATCGTTATCGGGATAAATGCCAGAAATTATCGTGATACATTTTTTAATCCGTACCGCCCATCCCTACTGGATACACTGGAATGAAGTGTGTTTCAACTTGTACAAATACGTTTTCCAGGAATATAAATGTGTCTGACTCTCCACCTCTCCAGAAAACCTTTCCCCTGCAGTGCTCTGTTTGTGTTAGTGAGGTGAAGATGAGCAGGTTCTTGGATAGCAGCGGCTTTCACCTGCTCTGGCTATCAGCCAGTGCCTTGTAACTTGTATTGTATAATCTGGCCATATCCACAGCAACAACTCTTTCTGTGAGGTTAGGGAGATGTCTGTTGACACCACAGTACACTCCCAAAAAACATGCTGTGAGCCAAAACTCTTCATTTCTGAAGTTTAGCTTAACTTTTGGATTGTAGGATTGTAGTTAATGGCCCTTGCTGAGAACATTTTTTAAGTTCATTCAATTCAAGACAGAGAAATACCGGCGCAGAAGATGAGAGGAGTTCTACTGTCGGTCATGACATTTATTCTCCTCAATTGGAGCTGTTGAAACCCAGAGATTAATCTGTGTATGCTGTGAGAGTGTGTGCTGGATGTCCCACTGGGGTGTAGTACAAAACACCGGGGGAGGTAAAATGCTGCGTTTGTTATCTGTCAGGGAGACAGGTGTTTTAGATTACTTCTAACACACACATACACACACACACACACACACTTGCACTGGTCGGGCAAGTATGAGATCCACTGAGACAACTAATCAATAGTCCAGAGCTGCAGAGAGAAACAGATGAGAAAGGAGAGGAGAAAGGGGTGGGCAGTAGGGAAGAAGAGAGAGAAAAGAAGAGAAGGAGGTGAAAAACAAGTGAAAGAGAGAGAAAGAGAAAAATGCTAAGAGAGCCTTCCCCAGGAAAGTTCTCATCAATCACAGAGCTGTTAGAACAACGGAGCCAGCGGAGCTCGCATCATCAGTCTGCACCACACTTCAATGACCCGGGCCAGGATGCCAGAGCAGAGAAGAATACAGAACAAAATCACAAACTAACGGCTGACAATTTAGAAAATATGAAATAATTCATAATTTTTCTCATCAACTTCATTTCATGTGTTAATAAACTGAACATACACAGAGACATATTCCAGACAAAGCTGCTTGGAGCATTTTGTAAAGTTATCATTTCTTCTTACAACACGACGCGTGTTCAGCATGGAGGAAGTTATCAAGAGTTACCAGATTCTTGAATGATTTAATAATAGTATGCACTGTTGAGGGAAAATATGCCTTCCACTCTTTGTTTGAGGAACATTATTTATAAAGATTTAAATAACTTTTTCCCTCATTTGTGTATTTAGTGGAGCTTGCAAGGCTCGTCCTTTTATGACTTTTGTCGAGTCATCTTTACAATCACCTGCTGATATCCCCTGTTTGAAAACAGTATTATTATTTTCTTCTTGCAGTTCCTTACTAGTAATATAATGCCTCTGTACAAACATTTTTCTTTGTTTTCTGGAAGAAGAAGGCACAGGTACTGAACTGACCTGTCTGCAGTCTTTATCCCAACAGAGAATGTGCAAAGAATTTTAAAAGGCAACAACAAAGCCCTCATACGGGTCCACCCGTTAAGTTTGTTTGCAGGAGGAATGGGAAAAATATACACTTAAAGCTTTACCACTTGGTGCCAGAATACCTTTTTATGTGTTGTAAGAAGGATGGGCAGGATTACAAGCTGGTAACATCTTTTTTTCCCGTTTTTTGGGGGGAATCTGTTGCATTTTTAAAAGTTCGTTTTTAACATCACGTGTGAGACATGTTGTCCGTCCCCTCCCCCCGCACACACACTAGGGATGGGCGGTACGGACTAAAAAATGTATCACGATAATTTCTGGCATTTATCCCGATAACCATAAAAATGACGATAAAAAAATACCAACTCAACTCCACCGTTTTAACTATAAATCTCTTTCTTTCTTTCTTTCTTTCTTTCTTTCTTTCTTTCTTTCTTTCTTTCTTTCTTTCTTTCTTTCTTTCTTTCTTTCTTTCTTTCTTTCTTTCTTTCTTTCTTTCTTTCTTTCTTTCTTTCTTTCTTTCTTTCTTTCTTTCTGGCTAATTTCCTTCCTTCCTTCTTTTTTCCCTTCCTTCCTTCTTTCCTCCTGCTCTCTCCTTCCTTCTTCCCTTCCTCTTTTCTCCCTTCCTTCCTCCTTTCCTTGTTTCCTTCCTTCCTTCCTTCCTTCCTTCCTTCCTTCCTTCCTTCCTTCTTTCCTTCCTTCCTTCCTTCCTTCCTTCCTTCCTTCCTTCCTTCCTTCCTTCCTTCCTTCTTTTTTCCCTTCCTTCCTTCTTTCCTCCTGCTCTCTCCTTCCTTCTTCCCTTCCTCTTTTCTCCCTTCCTTCCTCCTTTCCTTGTTTCCTTCCTTCCTTCCTTCCTTCCTTCCTTCCTTCCTTCCTTCCTTCCTTCCTTCCTTCCTTCCTTCCTTCCTTCCTTCCTTCCTTCCTTCCTTCCTTCCTTCCTTCCTTCACGTACGTTGTGCGTGGATTTAACGCAGAACCACAATTCAGGCTTTACACAAAAACGTCACTAATGGGAATTTATCGTTTTTACCTTGAAATGATAAATTCTTATTGTGAGGAATTTTTTTGACGGTTTATCGTCAATGGTAAAATATTGCCCATTCCTAACACACACACGCACGCATGCACGCACGCACGCACGCACGCACGCACGCACGCACGCACGCACGCACGCACGCACGCACGCACGCACGCACGCACGCACACAAACACTAAGATGCAAGATGGACAAACACATTGACATTTATGACAGCTGCTTGTCAAGAAAGAAGCTTTTAAACACACAGAAGACATGAGCGACCGCATGTAGGGGCCTTTGGTCTGTTAGGTGTTAAGACAAAAAGCAGAACACAACAAACAGCAGGAACCCAGAGAGCCAACAGGAGAGATGCAGGCTGCCGTTCCAGACATCTGTGACGGTTGTTTCAGCAAAGACCTGATGCGTCACGGACAATAAAGTCCAAATTGGAGTCTCTCCCCGTTTTGAGGGGATTATTTTGGTAGTCTGAATACGGAGAAGCCTTTTAACAACTGGTTTTTGTTAAAGACAGAAATCATTTAATCATTTTCATGTTGGTTATTTTCCATTGTGGGTTGGAAGGAGTGTACTGTCAACTGGGAGAGATAAGACAGAAAGGAAGCGTGAGACTGATGGGACTTGGGAAATGTGCTGCCTCTTGGCCACAGTCCCTTCCTGTGTTTTTCTGGGCCAGAGTCTGGAAATAGTGAACTACTGCGTCTAACCAGCATCTGTCTGTGACTATTCATGATTAAGTTGTTAGTCCTAATGATGTAAGAGAAAGCAGAAAGGAAAACAAAAGAGGGGATTCAAGTTTTCTATGCAGCCAAGCATGACAAAGCAGACATATTCATGTTCATAAAAGGTAACTAAAGAGGTCTGGGAAGCCTTGGAAGTGGACAGAAGATTTGTGCTCTCACATAAAGTCCAAGACTGTTTAGTTTACACTCTGCAGTGTGATGGTGTCGTTATCTGGAAAACAGGCAGCTGGCAGCCAAATCAGTCAGCAAATTATAACGGGAAGATTGAGGTCAGTGGGTTTTAACCTGAGGTGCAACATTTTGTGGCGGGGTCGGGAGATAAATGTTAGGGTTCACCAGATAATTAGCAAGATATGGAAGTTAAAACTTTCTGCCAGGAAAAAAAACTCATTTTCTTTCGAATATGGTTTTTAAATTCGGACCACAAATTAATATAAATTGCATTTCTTGAGAAGAATTTATCAGAATTGCTTTAGGGTCATAGGATGATAGCCCAGAGTTACTGGCTTTTACAGTCACCTTTAAAGTCTTCAAACAGCCTATGCATTTATTATATTGGTGAGTAAATTGCTGTGTTTGTAAGAATACTTTAACTATTTTCCCACGAAGATAAGAAATATTTCAAATGAAACTATCAGAAGCTAAATAGTGTTAACTTTTAAAATGGGTTGATAACTAAATAAAAACAAATGTGCACGGACAAACCTATGAAAAAACGTCTCACTGTTGCCATCAACATCTTTTGTAAATATAAATATTTAGAAAAGATGAGATCCAATCAGAAGCAACTTCCCTGTGTGGTGAGCAGGTTACACGTGCGGATTGAATCACCCCAGAAAGACAATAGCTGCTCCGCACATACATGCATCTGAAATGTGACAAATTGTCAACGGCTGTGAGAAAAAGGAGATGTGTGGACATGTCTCACACGTGATGTTAAAAACAGGATGCCTTGCAAACTGGGAAGAGTCCTGGGTAAAACACACAGACAATGTAATATCATGAGCTACTGGTGTGTTTTTGCTGAATGACAAACCAAGAGACACCGACACTGTCAAGTAAAGTTACCGATCAGAGAAGGATATGACCCATACATCTGAGATATAAATCTAAAATTCACTTACATATTTTTTAAGAAACATAGCAGGTGTAAGAGAAAAAATAGGATTTGCTTGAAATATTATGATTACTATTATTTCATTCTTCAAGGCTTGAGGTTCAGGAGGTTTTCAACAAGCAGCTTGAAGCAGCAGATTAAGAGCTGTGAAGAACGTCATGTCAAACTGCAGATGACATGGAGGACGTTTTCTGCATGGAAGTTGATTAAAACTAAGGCCCGGTTTACACGGAGCAAAAACGGAGGCGTTTTCATGCGTTTTGGCCGTTCGTTTACACGAAAACGGAGGTCAAAGTCACCAAAAACATCATCAACATCAGAAACATCATTTCTGAAAACGCCGGCCAAAGTGGAGATTTTCAAAAACTCAGTTTTCACATTTGTGTCTAAACAGAGGAAAACGGAGGAAAACGGAGATTTAGGCTCAGAACGTCACAGAAACGTCACCATGCAGCATCATTTGTGCGACCTGTGTTTACAGTTTGTTTGGCCACCGTCAATATTTTCTTGTATTTTATATTCTAAAGTCACACTTAAAAAGTAAGACACCGTCCACACGTAAGTGGTTATTTTTAAAACCGAATATTTCCCCCCCTCCGTTTATAAAATAATTTGTATCCACATTACATCGTTTTTAAAAAAAAACCCTTCCAAACATAACCGAAGATCTGCTTTTTAGACCACATTCATAAGCATTCAAAACCTGTAGATCATCTGCGCCTCCCGGGGAAGCTGCAGCTTCCCCGGGAGGCACGTCTCCTTCTCTGTAAGCCGCAGTTAACGAGCCCGAGTCCCCCGTGTCCCGGCCACGGAGCTGCCGCGTTAATATCTTAATATCTTCGGTTTAGCAGATACCCGGCTACGTGTGGACGCGGTCTAACTCCACTTCTCTGTCACTCCAAACGAAAGACTCTCGTTCAGTCTTGGAAGTAACTGGCAGTCAAGGCTGATTTATGGTTCCGCGTTACACCAACGCAGAGCCTACGGCGTAGGGTACGTGGCGACGCGCTCCGTACTGCCCCCTGCAGGTTTGGCTGCTCATAGCACCTTAACAGCGTTTTCATGCCACTTCGTGTAAACAAGGATTTTTTTGAAAACGTAGAGGGGGAAATATCCGTTTTTGTAAATACCCGGCTACGTGTAAACGTGGCCTAATTTAATTTAGATGACTAAGTTACAGAGAGAACCAATTTAAATATTAGTCAAAAGAACATTACTAAAATTACATTTTTTGTCCAAACTGACAGGGGGGTCAGTTGCTGCTTTGACCAAATAACATTTTCAGTGTTTGACAGCATATCCTTGGGTGTTGTAACCGTCTACCAAATAAAAAAAATCTAACTGTTTCATTTTGTTTGGTGAGGCCAAAGTCTGAAAAGACGTCATTTGTAGGTTAAAGTGACACGAGTGGCCCAGATCATGGAAGAATGAACCATGAATTTACTTTAAGGTGGTAGCACACTATTGGACCAACTACAGATGAGGGAGTAGAGCGAACATGAGATGCTGGCCTCATTTATCAAAACCAACGGCAAGCAAAAAACTAAAAAACAAACATAAAGTTGTGGTTTAAAACCAGGCTTTTGTGTTGCATCCCTGTGCAAATATTAAGAGAGATTGGTTAAGATAAAAAGATCAGGCTTTTGGATCGTATTTCAGCGCTTTAGTGATACGCCTCCTTAAACAAAAACAAAGCAAAAACAGCCCCTTTTAAACTTACTGGTCCCGAACAAAAAGCTGAAGCGGCTTGTTGGCTTTGTGGAGACAACCAGGAGGTGACAACCAACAAGACAATCGGCTGTTTACACAGCGTGTCTGACAGAAAAGTACCTCGCTGGCTGGTCTGCACAAACCTTACCTTTGCTTTTCCTCTTTAAGAGAGACAGCCTCATAACTCAAGCTTAGTTCAGGGATGGCACAAAGCTGGCGGCGTCACAGACTTGAGGAAACAAAGCCTCAGCCAGCCTGCTGGGCCTTGATAGCACCACACCTTCCTCTCACTATCTCTCCCCCATTCTCCTACACCAACTTGATAACACAAATAAATCTGCCGTAGAGTTATAATCAACTTGACCCCAAAGCAGAGGGAGTTGGGATGATATGGAGGCAGTACTCGAGTTGAGGGGGGATGAGGGGGGATGGCATCCCCCCTGAAATAAAAACGGTCAAAATCATCCCCCCTGTAAAACTGCCATCCCCCTTTCCATCCCTTATGTCATTTCATCAATGAATGTGGTTTTACTGCTATTTCAACATTTAGAGTCATCACCAGAAAAATAACTTATTTGACAATTTTCATCTGTTTCAAGTAAATTTTCACTTGAAATATGTAGAAAAATCTGCCAGTGGGACAAGATCTTCTCATTACAAGCAAAAAAAAAAAAAAATCTTGTTCCACTGGCAGATTTTTCTACTTAATTCAAGTGAAAATCTACTTGAAACAGGTGAAAATTGAATCTTGTTTTAAGTGTAATAAGATTTTTTAACTAAAATGAAACATTTTACTAGAAATAGGACAAATATTCTTATTTTGAGTTTTTGCAGTGATCCATTTTACTTATCCTGTGAAGGACAGAGTCATATTGATAAGTTCAGAAAACTGTTTTTTATTGTTGTGTTTTGATGTATTTGATGTAAGCCCAGTGGATATTTAAAGCTTACAGAAAGCTGCATTTAACTGCTGCTATGTCCTTCCTGCAGTATTTCTGCAAGTGTTTTGGTCACTGCTATTATTTGTAATATATTATATTATTTGTAATCAGCACAAATTACCTGTCCCCATATGATAAAATCCACCATCCCCCCTGATTTTTTTTTACAACTCGAGTACTGTATGGAGGGTGTGAAGAAAAAGAAAAAAACACAAAAATATTACATTTTCTTTGAGTTTAATGTATATGCAGTCACTATGCAGTCACAATATTTAATGTTTATTTGAATCAACTTTAGTTCATTTTGTTAATACAAATCTATTTTTGCCAGATCTCCACTCTTGTCAAGACTGGGAGGGATCTGAATATTTCATCTTTTACAGTGCATATTATCATTAAACGAGTCAAGGAATCTGGAGGAATGTCAGAAAGTAAAGAGCAAGGGTGGAAACCTAAGGTGGATACGGGACATCTCCAGTTTCTCAGGTGGCAATGCATCAAGAGCCATCACTCATCAGCAGCTCATATAAAGATATGGGCGAGGGATTACTGTCAGACACCTTTGACAAGCATTATATCATGTTCCTGTTCTCACATATACCACTTTAAACTTAACCAATGTGAACCTTGTCCAGTTTGGCGTCAACGCCTCTGGGCTCAGAGGAATCTGGGATTCACCATCATACAATGGAGATCGTAATATAGTCAGACAAGTCAGTATTTTAGATGCTTTTTTGAAGAAACTGGCGCTGTGTGCTGATCAAACCAAACCAAGCAGAATAAATAAATACATATTAACCTGCAGTCCTTACAAGTCCCCAGCTGATGGTGTTAAAGTGGGATTGAAATGATTATTTGATACAGAAGACTCGAGAGACTTTGAGTTACTCAAAGAAAGTCACTTAATTTTTAGCTCAGAGGTACAGTGCTAAAAATTGCAAATTTTCCCCTTTGTTTTGCCTCAAGATGTCTTTGCAAGAAAAATGGAGCCAACTCCGGAAATTCCTGAAACTTCAGTGCAGGTTCGAGGTGCCCTTTCTTACTTTCTAACCTCATCTCCGATTGTGCTGCGTAAACAAATCTGTACCTGTATGTACTCCTTGTTGCTGTCTGCATTAGGCGTCCATCCATTGTCAATGTTGTTGAGTCGGGCCTGACGTGGCAGCCAGTGTCCATCCTCGAAAGTTGACGAGGCGGTGATCTGCTCATCTGTGATCTTTCCTGACTCCATACCAAAGGCACTGCTGCAGTGGAAGCCTGCAAAGGGGGAGAGTCTGCTGAATGCTGCTACGCTTTTATTTTGAAATAAAACACGTTACTGACGTAAACTTACTTTCTTTGACATCTTTGTGCGTCATGTTGTATCGCACCGAGAAGCCGTCTTTAGCTACAGCCATGTCGGTGTGGAAGGCCAGAGAGAGAATCCCAGTGGATGACTGAATCACAGGAGGCACTTTTATCCCGCAGTATCGACCAATCAGAGGGCCCACTGTCAAAGAGCAGAGATTTATTAGATTAGACTCAAAATCTGCCAGGAACTTGGGAAATGTATGCCTTTATTTCTTTGTTTGTCTGTCTGACTCATGAGATATATTCCAACTGAGGTGGTCCCTAAAGATCTCACCTCATCCAGGTGTCAAGAGTCAAGATCCATCTTTGATTCTCTTCATCCCTTAACCTTCAAATGTGTTTGTGCATCTCCCTTGCTGCAATGCTTGCACTGATTTTCCTGCGTCTATTATCTCGTTCACTCCTTACTCTGCTGACATCTGCTCATCACTCCACCTCCTCATGTCATCACCTTCATCCGTCATCTCTGGAATGAACAGCTTTACAATGTGCACTTTTGTCTTATAAAATGTATGCATTTATACTACTACCATGCTACTGCACCACGAGCTGTCAATAAGTCAACACAAAGAGATGATTGTGATTTAAAGCCCAGGGAGCTGTGTGTGTGTGTGTGTGTGTGTGTGTGTGTGTGTGTGTGTGTGTGTGTGTGTGTGTGTGTGTGTGTGTGTGTGTGTGTGAAGGAAGGAGGGGGACCAGAGGCAGAACATTCATCCTGCCAACTCCCTCCTGCTCCTGCTTTATGTCCACCACACAGATACACACACATGAGGAGGTTTGTGGAGGAGGAAGAGGAGAAGGAGGAGAGAAAATAGGCGGGGACCGATCAATGTTATCGATTTTCTTCCTTTCCTTTAGGAATGAGTGGACATTTGAAATAGGGCTCTTGAGCAAATACCAGCAATAACTTTTCCTAATGGTTTTCAAGGAGAATAAAACAGGAAAACAAGAAGGGCAGATTTGAATGCTTGTACTGTACAGTACGTCTGCTGTATTTTGGTCTGTTTTAGAGTTTTACACATGTTTGCAACATAACTTAGAGAGCACATTTTTCTCATTTCAATTTCCTGTCTGATGTAAAATTAAGATATATGGATTTGAAAGCAAAAAGCTGAGCAGTCAGTTTATCAAAGGAGATAAGATCTGAGTGTTCTGCCACTTACAAATGTTTTATGTACAATGGAGCAAATGAAGAAACAGTTTGATGCTTCCCCCCCCTTCCTTATTTGATTTACAGCATAATCGAGTGTTATCCTGTTGCTTATCATCTCTTCCTTTTACTTTCTTTAATCTAAATAAACCAATTCACAGGCTGGCTCGCTGACTCTCAGCATCTCCCCCCTCATTCCCACCTCTTCAACCTTATAATATAATAAACTCCGGCGGTCTTTCTGTTCGTCCGGCCGTACCGTTTCCTGTTCTCTCTTCCTGGTGAGGACTCCACTCTCATACAAAGGGAAAAACTAAAAGTCCTTCACCTTTGAATCTCATCCTGCTGGTTTCCTTCCCTTTCAACCTCCTCCCACCATATTCAACCGTCAATTCCTTTCCTTTTATCTTGCTTGCATCTTGCTTTTCTCTTCTTGTAATCCCTCCATCACCAAAAGCAGGAGCCTGTCATTCATTTTCTCTTCCACTTTTCTGTTTTCATAGAATGTTATAAGGCAGACGATTGTTTTTTTCCCTTTTACACCATCTTCATCACACTGTCTGTCAAATCGCCCCACATACTTAATTCATATTTACAGGAACGTTAATTAAAGTTGAACAGGTCTTTACTCAGTAACTCTGCTTTACGAGGTGTGGAAGATAACACGTTCAGTCACTATGACTTTACTGTTCCTTTTTTTTTCAGCAAACTAAAAAGAAATTATAATAAAAAAAGCAGCATTCCTTAACTTTACATTGACATATTTTGCAGCCAATACCATGTTTGTCCCCCCCCATCAGCTTAGTTTGTTAATACATCTTTCCGTTTGCATTGTAGATCTCATTCCAGAAGAAAACGTTCTGGCCCAAAAAATCTTTTACCACTTGGTGATTATGGTTCATACATGTGTAAATATCTCTGTATTGTAACATTTCCTAACTAAAGCTTCTCCGGTTACTTTAATAGTTTAGTTTTATTTTGCACTGTAGAAAAAGAAATGATTGACTCACTACCAAACTTTGTTTGAGTAAAATGGTTTTTAAATATTTCAATAATCCTTCCGCTCATCTTTGCTCCTCAAAGACTCAGCCTTTCATGAAAATTGATTTTGTACCAAACCATCTTAACAACCACCTGTTGGCATCACATTATAACATCATTTTTGTCTCTTTCACCTCAATTGACTTTCTACCAACTTGTATTTTTTGCAGAATTCATTGTGAGCCTGAAATGAGGCAAACAGCCATCTCAAGCAGCATTTTAAACTGGCTTTCAACCCTCTGAATGGTTTGTTCCAGTTACTTCCTCTCATTCACACGTCTATTTAACAGATGTTCACATGCCTTCTGCTGTTTCTTGTCTGCCGAGCTCCCACCTGTAGGCTCTGACTCAGAGGATGGGAGGGTTATGGCCATCATCCCCAATATCGCCACGTACGCCCAGTAAGTGGGGATTTATTAGATTGGAGCCTACGCTCCAAAACACAGGTGTTTTAACAAGAAGAGCTTGAAGTCTTTCACTGCAAAAAATAACTGACTGAAATATAAAAATTGATGTATATTAACAAATGAAATCAATGAGAAAAAATAAGACATATTTTGGGTCCGTATGTCTGCAAATAAATAAAGATACAATTACAATTCAATCATCCTTCAATCTATTATCATCTATCTCTTAAATATTCTTGCAAAGATCGATTTTCTAAGAAATATTTCTTCTTTCTCTCCAGTTTCGGCTACTTAACTCCCCTTGAAACCCTCTTTTTCTCTTTTCTTTGAAGACAAACCACAAATCTTCAGGCCTTTATGATCACACCAACACATCCTTCTATTTTTCAGTCTTCTCAGCAGCAGAGGACTTTTTGCTTCCCTTCCCTCGCTTTTCTATTTCTCTCTACATCTTCCACCACTTTAAACTCAATTCAAAGGTCTGTGCACCTTAGATATGTCCTCCAAACTCGTCCAATTTCTTTTTAACAGCTAGACCAGAAATATCTTCACCCTACACTCTTTCTCCTTCTCTCACCTCCAATGTTTTCTCCCAATGCTCAGCAACTCTTATTTTATTTTCCCCTTTTGAAAGTTATGTTGTTTTTTTCCACAGTAGGTGCCAGCATCCTGCCTGCAAGCCTAGCTTTCATCTACCAACACATAGCTACTAAAATAGTTGCTGCTCCACCTCAGTCAATAATGATGTAGGCGGGGCAAGAAACACACATTTTTCACTCTATTTGACTCACTACTTATTGCTAAACATTTCCACGGGGAACAACACCCTCAACACATTTATCAGAAATGGAACATAAGACATAAGGTTACATGACCAAAACAAAGTATAGTAAAAGTTGTACCTCCTGGGAGTCCATCCCACACTTCCAGCCAGTCGTACTTGCAGTCTTTGTCCGGGCCTGGGAGGGGGTCAGTCTCCAGGTCAAAGGTGAGGAAGGTGAGGGATACATCCATGCTTGGTGGGACAACGATGATGAAGGAGCAGTCCAGGTTGTGGGGGTATTTGTCGGGAAAGCCTGGTGACTCAATAAGGCCCGTTGGACTGGTGAAATTGCGGGAACAGTCTGAGCCTGGAAAAAGAGACAAAACACACATGAATATCAAACAGAAAGGTAAGTTAACAGCATTTAGATGTTGGATTAGTTTAAAATAAACTCAAAAGTGACATTTATTTCAGCAACTTAATTTAGAAAAGGATGCGACTAGACTGTTGTTTTAGTAAAGTGCCATATATGAATGGGTGACATGACCACTTGGGTACTGGATTACTGTGGGATACAAAACAAAGCTACATTCAAAAATGCCACGAAAAATAACATCTCACCTGGGATATACAGATATGGACAATTATTTATGCATAAAAATGTACCCTTCTAATCAAGAAAGAAAAACCCACAAAGGTCCCTGAAATAACTAAACTGTAACTAATAATGATTCAGTGAAAACTCACTAATGAAAATCAGATATTGCTTTCTGACCTGGCTTAAGTTTATCCCTACCCTCTGTAGCTGAGGGTTAGACTAATAGATCAACTGGTAAACAGAGTCTTAGGCCACGTTTACACGTAGCCGGGTATTTACAAAAACGGATATTTTCCCCTCTACATTTTCAAAAAAAATCCTCGTTTACACGGACTCGCATGAAAACGCTGTTAACGTCATGCCAGCCAATCAGAATCCTGTAAAAAACAAATGACACGTTTAACTTCCAGTTAAGGCTGATTTATGGTTCCGCGTTACACCAACGCAGAGCCTACGGCGTAGGGTACGCGGCAACGCACACCGTACGGCGTACATCGCCGCGTACCCTACGCCGTAGGCTCTGCGTCGATCTAACGCGGGACCATAATTCAGGCTTTACTTCCAAGACGGAATATAAAACAGGTAAAATACAAGA